>NC_056741.1:1275941911-1275961911 GCF_019279795.1 Protopterus annectens | reverse complement strand
ATTTGCACCACACATCACAAAGTCTCACTACGTCTACACCACCAAAATCCACACACAGAAACTCAAAAACATTCGCGGAGGCTCTCAATAATAATATGCCTAAGCAACAGAGACCTCCGAAGCAGAAACACAAGCAACCTCCATTCCCCAACACAACCCAAATGACACATAGCCCCACAGACTCAGTGTGCCACTCAAACACACCCAATAAGGCAAAACAACTTACAATAAGGCAAAACAACTTACCCAACACACTAGTCATAGGTTACTCTATAGTCAGGCACACTGATGTCCCACTCACCAGGCTAAACAAAGACAAGGTTACTAGGTCCAAACCAATGGTGTTCAATGCACTCGAAATATAACCGATTAACCAAAATGAGCACAGCGTTGTGGGTCCACAGAGAGAAGTTTAACAAAAATAAACCACAGGTTAAGCGCTTTCATCAAACAGAATGACTTCATCAGAACGATACCGTAGTACAAGGACAAAATCAGTGACTTAACAATTGGCTAAGCTTCTGGTGTCATTCTAAGGGGATCCAATATCTGTCTGCTTGGGATGACATGGTTGACAGACAACGATGCTTTGCCACAGAAGGCCTGCACCTATCGCCCCTGGGATTCCGGATACTGGCTAAGGATCTTACTGCCCCTATAGTGCCTCTTTTAGGCAGGGTTCAATTAACAAATTCATCACCATAACAGGAAAAGGCAATCAAAAACTGAGGGTAATGCTACTCAATGCTAGAAGTCTAAATTTCAAAATGCACTCACTCGAGGCACTCCTTAAAATGGAGAACATCGATATCTGTGCAGTGACTAAGACCTGGTTCAAGGCTCCAGAGAGCACCCCTGCACTACCAGGCTATAACTCAAACCACACTTTTCGGCCATGTAACCTGGACCGAAACACCAAAGGTGGGGGTGTGTCCATATTCATTAACTCATTAGCCCCGAGTACCTTCTCATGGCGCCTGTATGGTCAACACCGAGCGCGCCATGAGAACATACAAATTGCAAGCCATTAGCTCCGAGTCCCTTCCACAAGCGAGACTCCAGATTTGTAGTTCACCTTAATGTAAAACAAGCTGAAATTGTAACAGAATGTGTAATATACCTTCTGTAGTTACGATTCAGCTTGTTATTACATTAAGGTAACATTGAAGATTTTAAAGAAAATTGTGTTTGAAAAATCTTCAGAAGCAAGTGGTGGCAGCCAATCGGATTCTTGCAATCCAAGCCACCACTTGCATAACACCTCCACCCCAAACCAAATTTCTTTTGTCTTCTGTAAAAAAAGAGGGTCCAGCAGCAGGTATTTCTTTTATTTTTCCAAAGATTTGGAGATTTCACCTGCCGCTGGATCCTCTTTTTTTCTTACTAGCATTCAAGATTTCGGCTCGCAGTACTGTCAGTTCCCGGTCAGCTTGGCTCTTTTTTTTGTGTCTTCCGGTAAGCTTACTTTTGTATTTTACTGCAATAAATGTGTTTTCATTTATACTCTTTAGTGGAATTCTTTCTATATTTATCCAATTTCATTACTTGGAGTGATGGCTTTTGTGGATTAACTTCATTCAGAACTGTTCCATCATTTATACTAGTCTGTATCATACTAGTCTGTCTGTAAGATGCTTATCTAGGTTAGAAGCGGAAGTTTGGTTCATATTGAGGAGTTGTTTCTCGTGTTTGACAGGTATGAGATGATTTATCGCAGCTAATCTGCTCAATTAGACTTAGCTGTTTTTCTTGTGTGGTGGAGAAGGCTGTGCTACTTGAGTGTGGGATGGTAAAAATCTTTGTTGTGGAAGGGCTAGTTTCAAGTTGTATCATGGCGAGGCGCATACATTTTCTATCATTAAACGTGATATAGCCCAGTAGCTGGGTTATTTTGCATGCGTGACAAGTATGTTGGTACCAAGAAATGTCCGAGTCAGAACTGAATTGCTTATCTTGTGAGTCTGTCACTTCTTGGTAGGATGGCAAAGAGTATGTCGTGATGAAACCCCCCTCCATATAGCTTGTGTGAAATCGACACAAATGGCTAGTGAGTATTGTCGCCATTAGAGATAAGTTACAAATCAGAGAATCCGTTTACAGAAAGTGATGCAGCTAGAGGTCTGCTGTGAAATGTTTAGAGCATAATATTTTGGTAATGAAGTCTGGTAAAAAATGAACCTGGTTAAATGCAAATGCTGAAAGCAGAGCTGAGTGAGTTTTATGTATTGCTCACCCTGGCGAAAAATAAAGTACTTGTGATTTCGTCTAGTTGTACCATGTGGCGTGTTGGATACTATCCGCAGTCTCTGTTAGTGTTACCACCTGTCCCACGTTGTATCCGCTGCATCAGCTTGACTTTGTCTAAGACAGATTCTGCGTTCATATGTAAACTTTGAAAGGGTAACTTGTGCAGATGAAGGCGGTTGTGCATGCATAGTGTACTTGGATGTGGCCTAGGCATTCACTATTGTCCATCGTGTGGGCATCAGGAAAATGGGTGAACATACATATAAGCCAATATATGCAGTAAACTGCACGAAATCCGGCAAAACAAACTAGATACAACAAAACCGGAAAGTAAGCAGACTAAATTCTGAGGAAGCTGCGGTATGCATTAGCAGTGAAAACGCTTTTATTTTAATCAAAGCTGCGTTCAAAAGAATCTTGTTGGAAGTGTTCCTGATTTTACTGGGCGATTTATTGGTGATATTCTTGACTGCTTACTTTCCGGTTTTGTAATATATGCAGTAAGATGAATAGCAAATGGATGAGTGGACAGAAAGCATGTCAGTAAAGTTGCGGGTGTTACATTCATTGTGTGAATGTCACAAGTAGTGTCCGTCAAGGTTCAATGTTGGGTCTTCTCCTGTTTGGCATTATTTCTTTAATCTAAAAGTTGGTGTCCCAGGTCTGTTAGAAAAATTCACTGATGATTGTAAATTAGGGATTGTTATTTGAGCACCTGCCGACATGAAGGTACTCCAGAGTTGAGCTATGCAAGCAATTGGTGCAAAGCAATTGCCTAAATGCCAAAAATATAGTATAGTCCACTTTGCTAAAATAAATTTATTGTAATACATAGATGATGCACCCATTAAAATGGTACTGTCATTGGAGATCTAGACACCCTTGAGATGACTGCCTTTCCTTTGAGCATACTATCTTCACTGTAGTTATAATATAGTTTATCTGTATGATCCAACAAGTAACCAAGAGCATCTTTTCCAGAGCCAAAACAGCTTTATGTCCAAGTACCCTTTGCTTATATACCCATTAGTGAATATATTGCCTCATTTAGTACATATTTATAGAAATATCACTCAGCTTTTAAAGACTGCAGAGGGTTCCATACCAAAGAAGTCACAGGCCTCACATCCCTTAGCTATGTGTACAGACTGGCCACCCTTTGTCTGTATTCTGTTTCCTGTAGATTCAGTGGTGATCTCTGTTACGGTCTTCATGGATCGAAAGACCAAATCTCATAGATCCACTGTGCTCTTATACAAGTCCTAGTTCTTCCATGAGGCAGGAGATTAATTTCTGATGTTGAGTGTTCTGGCTAAGCTTTTAATAGCTTGATAATTCATTGCCTAATAGCTACTTGCGAACCAAAAGTTACCCAGATTGACAGTGTATGTTATTTTCACTAACCTGCTAGTCCAGAAGCCTATTGTAATCCACTGAACAAGACATCTTGTGTATCTTTCTTTCCAAATGAATTGTCAAAGTAATATAAACATGGCTGCAAGTGGCCCACCTTCCTTTCATTTCTGCTTCTTGGTGCTGCTTCAGTTGCAGTTTGTATGATTAAAACCATCTTGTAGTCTAGTATTCATACGCCCCCCCCCGCCCCCCACTGTCATACATTAAACGTGAAACCCATGAATGTCACCATGAAGGCAGGAAAGGTCTAAAAAACAAATTCTCATTTGCTAGCACAATTCCTCAATTGCCACCTGAACTGAATGACTACATGCACAGGCCTGTTGGCTTGCTGTTTCATTCACTTGGTTGCTAGCTATGGAGAAGGAAGGAATGTGGTGTGAAGTCCTTTTGGTAGATTTTTGAATCTAGTCCAATGAAATATGTTGGGTTGTAAAGTCAGTTTAAGGTTTTGGTGCACTGGTATGTAATATGTGTATATATGTATGTGTATATATGTATATGTGTGTGTGTGTGTGTGTGTGTGTGTGTATATGTATATGTATATATGTCTGTGCACATGTGTGTATATCAATATATGTATGACACCCATTCACTTTGTGGTAATCTGGAAGCACTCTGCTGTTAGCTTATGTTGTAGTTTAGGGTTTAAGCACGTTTATGACAGCATGTAAAAGAAATGGTTTATTTATATTTATAAAGAGGGAATATTATAGAGGAAGCTCAACTGGCATGGTTTTGACATGTACTAGATACTGTGACATGGTTTTGATGTTTACAGTGCAACTTTTTAACTGTAATTGTTACTGCTTTGTGCCATGCTACTACTGCTTGAGTAATCATGTTATAGTAACTGTATAGCTGTTGTGTGCACACAAGTGCCCAGCTGTTGAGCTGGTCTATGATGCCAGAGTGGGGTATTGTGACGAAAGCTTTAGCCAAGTCCAGGTAGGCTGTATGGCCTGCTTTGCCCTCTTCAATGACTCTAGTGACTGTCAACCAGGTTCAAAAGGCAGGATCTGCCTTTTACAAAGCTGGACTGGGTGGGAGCAAGTGTCTAAGTCCCCAATGTCTCTGTTTGAGTTCCATAATGATTCTTTCCATAGCTTTGCAGACCAGGCTAGTTAAACTTATGGGGCGGTAGTTACCAGGGTCTGTAGAGGTGCCTCCTTTGTGGAGTGGGACTACTGTTGTTGTACGCCAGTGCTCAGGTACATATCCTGTAGTAAGGCTAAGGTTAAATAGCATTTTTATGTGCGGGTTTAGCTCCTCTTGGGAGTTCACGTAGCACGCAACCTGGGATACCGTCAGGTCCCATTGATGCTGTCTTTTTAGCTTTACTGAGGGCGGTTCTCACCTGGACATCTGAGATGACAGGGAGGTTACATTCAGCTGGGATAAGTATTTCTTCTTTTGGGGGTGAGGGAGGGGAGAAATTTGCACTGAACCTGTCTGCCAGAATGTTGGCAATATCTGTGAGTTCAGTGTATTTTTTGTCATTGTGAACTAACTCTGAGCATATCTGAGGGTTTCCGCCCAGGTTTCTAACATAGCTGAAGAAGGCCTTGTGGTTATCTTTAGTGTCCATAACGATTTTCTCTCAAAGTTGGCCTTGGATGTTTTTTATGAGAGAACGTAGCTTTCTACTAGTGCTGATCAGAGATGCCTTCTCTTTATGGGATTTTGCTCTGCAGTGCAGTAGTTTCCTTTTGTTGTACAATTTGTTTATGGCTGGGGTCCACCAGACAGGACGCCTTCCCTTGGTGGAAGCCATGCAGGTCTCACCAGAGCACAACCCACTTTCCCACATGTGCTAATGGGAACTGTCTTTATTTTCTAAAGTGTAACTTACCACTTTTTTTCCAAACGTAACAGTTTTAGGAGGGAGGACTGAGCTCACTGAGGCACAGTTGAAAGGTATGAAAGGAGATATTGAAATGTTTACAGTTTGCTTGCTGAACTGTGACTGCTTTGTATTGTCACAGATATTCACATTTCTAACCAAATTCCATACCTTGAACTGCTGGTTTATTTGCTTTCCATAGCATCTCTCATAAGCTTTATCTATCAAACAGCATAGAAGTGTATAGAGAAAAGCAACTTTTCTTTCTAGAATCAAACCCTGTAACAGAACCTAGATTTCCTCTATGCATTTTGGAGAGAGGGCCTTCACCCTGACTTGAATAGATTTTTTGTGATTATAACAAAAGGTAATGGTCTTGGACACCCATTTGAAAATGATCCGTTTTGAAACAGACTGTCCATTCCTACCATCACAAGAAATAAACAATTGCTCCAGATATTCTGAATGATTTAGTTTTGCCTAGAAATTACCCATGTTATTACTTGCTGACTACTACCTGCATGGAGCTATGTTATATTTTGGGGAATTTTATGGCCTTTGTCAGTAATGTGTGCAACTTGTGTGGGAGGAAGGGCTAAGTGTTATACTATTTTACTGAATTACTGTCTTACATAACAGCTGCACAAGGAGATAATGATTACCTATTCAACAGGTGATGTGCAGCAATTATCACCTGTGTCAGAGCATGCATACCTTTCCAGTAATGAAAGGCAGGTCATTATCACCTTAGCAATAAGTCATTTACAGTATAGCACGGAGTCATTATCACTTTTCAGGTAAAACTATCAGGAGCTGTCACTGTTATTTATACAAGTACAACTCGTTATCACATTGATGAATGCACAAGGCAGATTGTGTTTTTATTCTCTGCTTCTAGTCATTGCAAGCCACCCCCTCCATTCTTCAACTACCTAGCCTCTGAAACCCCTTATTTTATATATAATATCTATCTATAATGTATGTGTATATATATATATATATATATATATATATATATATATATATATATATAATGTGTGTGTGTGTGTATATATATATATATATATATATATATATATATATATATATATATATATATATATGTGTGTGTGTATGTATGTGTGTATATATATATATATATATATATATATATATATATATATATATATATATATATATATATATATATATACACACAAACGTTTATGGCCCATGTCACAGACAACAAGATTTGATTTTGGGACTATATAATATTCTAGGTTAAGTCCTGAAATATGACTACATACTGGGAGGGGATTGGAATTCAGTTATTGACCCAAACACAGACTGTACTAGAAAGTCTAGATCGCAAAACTTAAAAGCGTCAACAGCCATAGGAGAATTCATGACCGAATTTTGCTTGATAGACCCCATCTCATTTGCTGAAGATCTGGGGAGAAATAATCTATACACATATTTTTCTAAATATCATAATGTGATGAAATAATGACTGAGATTTGAGTTACAGACTTCATACTCTTCAGAAAATTCATGCTAATGCAAAATCTGTTATTCTATCAATTTTCTAAGTTTGTAAGAACAATCTTTATAAATTGTCCCTATTTTGGGGCTTTGTCCTTTCATTATATATGGCTTTGTCTAGATTTCTGGGTCTTAGAGGTTGAGAGGTTTGCATGGAGTTTGGTATTGCACCTTATCCCAGACAACTGTTGCACTGTACTTTTTTCTTATGTAGAGATGAAATACCTTTGCTTGCCAACATTTTTAGAGCTGTAATCTGCCCCATATGACATGATAGGAGGCATCCCTTGGAAACAGCATTTATTTGTTTTATTTTTTGACAGATCATGATTATGTGCTTCACAGAATAAACTATGATTTCATAGAGATGTGAAGAGCTAAAATGTGTTGGTGTTAATGGCAGTAAGCTTGGTGAGATGCAGGAACATATCAATTTTTCAGTCTGGTGACATTTAATTTTTTTTTAAGTAATTTCCATGTTTTTCTGTTTTTAGTGCTAGAGGAATGGAGTTCTACAGTTTTGAAATTTTTTTTAAGTATATGGAGTCTCCTGTAGAATTTAAGATTTCTTTATGGTGAGCAGTGATTTGTCTGTAAAGTTGTTTGCCAGTGGCAATCTCTTCATTAGTTACGGATTTCTATAATGTGGAATTGTTCAGATGATTTCTCTTCTGCAGAGATTGTTTGTATTGAGTGATAATGGTGGATTGTAATAACAGAAGTTTGAGTGGCCTTTTATGTCTGAAATTTTCTGAAATGGGTAGTTTTGTCATTATTGGTTTATACATTTTGTTCTTTGCTTATTTAAAGAATGCTTAAAACTACAAATTTAAAACACATTCTAACAAGTGGTGCTGTATTACATAGGGAATATAATTTAATGCAATCAGGAAGTTGAATCAAAGCACAAATACATGTATGCATGGCCGTAAAATGTGCGCAAGGAGTCTGTTTTGAAAATAGCCCAAATGTAAACTTAATCCTCTACTGACCAGATGCATATTATATATATATATATATGGGTTTACATGCAGTTTCAGTGGCAGAGAATTTTACCATTTATGGTAGGAGTGTAAAGAAAATAGTAAATGCACATACGAGTATTTATGTCTATGAATGTGATATAGCACTCAGTCATTGTCCATGCTGGTGTGAATGACCTGAGACGTACCTCCCTGGACTACATGAAAAGAGACAGAGGAGCTCTCTGAGCATATAACCCAGGCCGGTATGACCCTGACCTTGAGTAGCATCTTACCCTCACCAAGAATGATGCCACAGTATAAAGACAAAAATATCAATTTTAACAATTGACTAAAGTATTGGTGTCATTCAAAGGGGATCCAATGCCTGTCAGCCTGGGATGACATGCTCGACAAGCCACGATGCTTCGCTAGGGACGACTTGCACCTGTCTGGGCTTTCGGATATTGGTAAGGGTCAAAAGACAAACCCACCTCCATAGGTATCACAAGGGATAAACTAAGAGTAATGCTACTCAACGCCAGAAGTCTAAACCTCAAGATGCATGCACTCGAAACTCTCCATAACATGGAGAACATTGATATCTGTGCAGTAACAGAAACCTGGTTCAAGGCTCCCGAGAGCACCCCAGCACTACCAGATTATACCTCATACCATGCTTTTCGCCCCAAAACTTGGACCAAACCACAAAAGGAGGGAGTATCAATATTTGACAAAGATACCCTCACCTCCAGGTTGGTGGCACAGCACGAAGCATCAGATTATCCATGTGCAACTAACAGTGGGTAAAACTGACTTCCAGTTTATAGCCTGCTACAGACCACCCTCCCAAACCCAGGAACCCCACTCAGCCTTCCTGAGAACACTGGAAACTATGAAGGTCTCTCCAACACAATGTTATTGGGCGACTTCAACTACCCAAACATAGACTGGGAGCATTACTCTAGCTCCAACACCCTAGCCCAAAGGTTCCTAGAATTTATAAACTCAAATGCTATGGAACAACTTGTTACCACTCCCACAAGAGGGGAAATAATATGTCTATGCAAATTTGTGTATTTCGATATATATGTATGAATCCCATTCACTTTGTGGTAAATTAGAGCAATGGACTGGTAGCTGATTTTGTAGTTGGAAATCCTGTTCTTTACCTTCAAAGCAATGAACGCCTTAGTAACCTTTGTTTCAGTAATAGAAATGGAGTGTCTGAATAGTTGTTGCCAGCTGTTTCAATTTTAGCTTTGATTTTTGCATTCTGGTATAGAAATTAGATGTAAATGTGTGTAATTATGTAAAACTTTAAAACACATTTGAACTGGAAAGCTTCCATAAAGCAGCTAATACCTCTGCATTGGTAGATACACATTGAAATATAAAGTTCTTTGCTAGCAGCAACCTCTTCAGAAGTTACGTATATCTGTGAAATGATTCAGATGACTTCTACCTATGCAGAGATTGTGCATGTTTGGAAACTAGTTTCCATTGTAAATCAAGATAAGTACACAGGGCTGCTGGTAGTATCTTCCTGAGGAATGCCGCAGGGCTGCTGGTGGTATCTTCCTGAGGAATGCCATGAACAAAGTTGGTTGTATAACTAATGAGGACGAGTCTAGCAGTATATATTTTTTTTACTTTCCATCCTAAAGTTATAATTAGTGTTTAAAATTTGCTTATGGAGACCTCACTCAGTGTTTGCTATTTATTACTGTTGAAACGCTAAGTCAAATTCACTTTTCCCAAGTAAAATGTATGGAAATTAGTATATTTTCTGGTTATATATAAGTATTTAAAGGAAAATTTGTTTTTTCCTTTGATACCACTTATCGCAACGAGAATAGTCTGTTTATATTTTATCTTCGTATTTCCCAGATTCATTTTGGATGCAGTATTTACAAATACGAGACAACTATTACATTCTTGGTAGATGTGTGTATACATACACTGTGTACTGATATACATATTGACTTGGGATTCTGTGTCTAGACGTAGTTTTTGGCTGGGTTGTTCAATGAGGAAATGCACAGCTCTCACTGTTTAAATTTGCTTTTTAAAAAAAAAAATAGTTATTGTAGATTAGCTGCTTCTGGAATTTCATTTTCAAATGTACTTTTTCACTGTATGTTCAACTATAGAGTAGGTCCGAACCGTGTCTTGGGGAGTACACTTTTTGCGTTATGCGTGGTTTCCTGTAAACCCGGAAGGTTTGACTTCATAAGTTTTGGAGGATTGTGTATTTACCGCTGATATGTATTTACCGCTGACGTCTCGCACGTTTTTGATTAGCGACTTTGTCATACAGGAGAAATTTGTTGTTTTTCCCTTAGACAACTTTTTCGAAAGTGTACTTGGTTGTGTTTCTGTGACGGCTGATCATGTTACAGGTAAGTTACTAGCAAGTATGCTTGTGGCAAACTGATCCTTCTGAAGGATTTCAGCCCTCAGTACTTTTTTTCTTTGTGGGATGGGATAGCTTCATAAATGCCTGCATTTTTAAAAGAAAGTTAACAAATGTGAAGCTAGAAATGTAAAAAGTTGTTAGCTGTTTAATTTTTCTCTAGGATGATTTTGTTTTAGAGGCATATGGTTTTGTTTTCCTAAGGTATATTGCTTTAGCACTGTGCCAGTGTTCAGGTACATATCCTGTAGTAAGCCTTGATGCTGTCTTTTTAGCTTTACTGAGGGCGGTTCTCACCTGGACATCTGAGATGACAGGGAGGTGTGTGTATGTGTATATATATATATATATATATATATATATATATATATATATATATATATGTAATATATAATCTATATACACACAGACATATCTGTATTTTCACTTATAACATACAGATATAACTATCCATTTTATTAATGTAGTTCATATCTTTGTAAATTAATGTAACTGAACCACATATAATGAAACAGTTGAATGTGTCAAACTATCACTACATACTGCATGTGTTGCTTTTCAGCTGCCTCTGTGCAGGTGAGTAACATTATATTCTATACAATTGTGTTTTTCAGCTTTGCATTCACCCGACATCACACCCCTCAGTGAAGATGCCATCTGTTATGAAGTTAACCGCCATTTACGTGGGCGAGGATACTGATTCAGACAGTAATACCAGTGGGTCCGAAATGGAATTGGATCTTGATGCACAGCGTAAGCCAAACCAGAGTGAGGATGACGATTATGATGCCGATGATCATATTCCACTGGCACGTCTGCGCGAGAAGGCTATTACTGCTGATAAAGATGCCCCTGTCCCAGCGATTCCTGACAGACCCCTACCCTCTAACCACGAGCTCACTACTCTTGATGTAACTGACCACGACAGTGAGGATGACATGCCACTAGCCCGGTTAAGGTATGATGGCACACACAATAGTGGTCAGCATCTTGAATCAGATTTTGACACAGAGGATGAATTGCCTCTGAGTTACGGCACGGACGTGGCCCGAGTGACAGACCTTTGCAGTCCCAAGCCAGGCCTAGTGCTGAAGAGGAAGCGGATATGCTTCCTACTATACATGAGTTCAGGCGTAGTCTACAGCAGGTTTATTCAGATGGAGAAAGTCCACTGGATCTGAGCCGAAGTAGCTGCTTGTCAAGCAAGGATCTGAGTGTGCCGCAATATGGAATTTGTGCGAGTACTCCACTCAGTAGTCAGTACAAACCAGTGGGTAATGTCACTGATTACAGGGTACCTTGCATTCAAAACTCTGGGAGGCTAATGAAAAAGGCACGGCGATCATGCCCACCACGAAACTTATCATGGGAGAAACGCCTAACACCAGTTCACATCGATGATTTTGTGTGTCCAGTCGGCCCAGTCACCAACCTGGACTCGGACAGCACAGAGGTGGACTTCCTCAATTTGATGTTCCCAGAGGAACTGTATTCGCTTATTGCTGATGAAACTAACCGCTATGCTGCACAGAGGCAGGCTGCAGCAGGCAAGGTTGATAAGCGGTGGAGTCCAGTTTGTCCTGGAGACATACGCACATTTCTAGGTGTCAGAATATATATGTCTATTGTACATGTTCCAAAATATAGGCAGTACTGGGAAACGCACCATCTGTATGGTCATTTCCCAATAGCCGAGTACATGACCCGGGAGAGGTTTGAAAAAATTCAGCAGTATTTTCACTGCAATGACAAAAACCTCAGACGACCACAGGGCTCTGTGGGTCATGACAAGCTCCATCATGTACGGCCAATACTGGATGCCATTCATGCATGTAGGACACAGTATAATGTGCATCGTGATGTGGCAGTAGATGAAGCCATGGTCGGCTTCTGTGGACGTCTGACATTTAGACAGTTTATGCCTGGCAAGCTGGAGAGGTATGGCATTAAGGTATGGGTGCTAGCTGACTCACATAATGGTTATGTGCATGAATTCCAGGTATACACTGGAAAGGCAGAGCAGACCACAGACGTTGGACTGGCACACAGAGTTGTGGTCGACCTAACACGGGGGCTGATTGGAAAGAAGCATCACATTTACTTTGACAACTTCTTCTCATCTGTCCCTTTGGCACAGCAACTGCTGCAGGATGGTCTGTACTGCTGTGGAACCATGTGCACCAATAGGTCTGGATGGCCTGTAACATTCAACCGACAAGCCATTGGTAAAGCGCCTCGAGGGTTCTACAAGCAGCTGCAGAGTGGACCATTGCTTGCAAATGAATGGAAGGATAGCAACCCAGTATTTCTGCTGTCCACTAATAGTAACTCAATTTGGCAGTCTCCAGCATACGCAGGAGACAGCACGATGGAACAAAAGCTGCAGTGCCATGTCCACCAGTTGTAAACATGTACAACACATATATGAATGGGGTGGACCGAGCTGATCAGCTCAGGACGCAGTATCCAACTGCTCGAAAGGCAAGGAAATGGTGGCTGTACTTGTTCTGGTTCCTATGGGATGTGGCCATAGTGAATGCTTACATTTTATTTCGTGAGAGTGCTAGCCACCGCAGCTTTCACGTTCTGGCCGCTTTATTGCGGCAAGCCAGTTACAGTTTAGAAGACACCTAGGCATGCACCTCCTGACCACCTACAAGAAGAGGAAAAGATGCATAGAGATTACCATCCCAGAGCCCATGACACGATTTGAAGAAGGCTCACACTTTCCAGTGAAATGGCGGAAGGCACGATGCAAAAACTGTGCCATCAAGGGAAAACGTGCTGAACCATCATGGGGATGCCCGACCTGCAAGATTAACCTATGCATGGAATGCTTTGGTGAGTACCATGGCCATAAGAGTCTAGCAGACTGCTGACAGCAGTAAGATGTGCAGAGCACACTATACATCAAAGTTGTGACCAGGCTGTTGGGTCCATTGCTGGATGGGCACATGTAAAGAGGTAAGGCAGACTGCTGACACTGAAGGAGGTCATGAGACCATAGTGGTATCAGCAGTCTGAGTGGGCAGCCAGCACAGCAATGGGACACTACAGATAACCAACATCTGGAGCCCCATGCCTGTCCTTGGCATATTAGTGGAGCGGTGGTCCTTGCCCTGCTTTTTTCTCTTTACATGTGCCCTGGCTGGGCACCCTTGTCAGTGTCTACCCATGCTTTATTTCAGATAAGACTGTCTCCTGCTGTTCTGGGAGTCACCAGAAAGGGAGCAGCCAAAATCCTTATGCTGTCTCATCGCCAAATATTGTGCTGCTGGGTGCATCACAGGGGGCATACCCAGCCAGCATGGATCTCGTGATCCACCGGGATCGCACTTGGGAACCTGGAGACTCTACAGCACAGTCCCATAGTGCTGCTGTCCTTGGTAAGCATGGGCTTGGGTGTGCCACTGTGATGTAATGCAAAAACATGCAAAAAGACACAGCCTGGGTCAGTCTTGGTCTTTTGACATTTTGCCTTGATGTAGCTCTCCACTCAGTCTCCCTCCCTTCAGGTGTAGTCAGTGTATGTAGGTCAGGACAACAGGGCTTACATTAGCTCCTCCCTTCTACTCATTGCAGAAAGGACACATGTAAATGGAAAAGGCAGAGGTAAAGCAGAGTGCCTCACCTGCTTTTTCAGTGTACATGTGCTCTTTCTGTGCCCCCATGTCAGTTAGCAGCCAAGCCCTTCAGCACCAATGCCAGGAAGGTCCCTCTTCAATTTTGTTTTGCCAACTGCTCTTAGGTTGGTGGGTTCATCACAAGGGGCATACCCAGCCAGCATGGATCTCGTGATCCACCGGGATGGCATTTGGGAATCTGGAGACTCTACAGCACAGTCCCATAGTGCTGCTGTCCTTGGTAAGCATGGGCTTGGGTGTGCCACTGTGATGTAATGCAAAACACGCAAAAGACACAGCCTGGGTCAGTCTTGGTCTTTTGACATTTTGCCTTGATGTAGCTCTCCACTCAGTCTCCCTCCCTTCAGGTGTAGTCAGTGCATGTAGGTCAGGACAACAGGGCTTACATTAGCTCCTCCCTTCTACTCATTGCAGAAAGGACACATGTAAATGGAAAAGGCAGAGGTAAAGCAGAGTGCCTCACCTGCTTTTTCAGTGTACATGTGCTCTTTGTGCCCCAATGTCAGTTAGCAGCCAAGCCCTTCAGCACCAATGTCAGGAAGATCCCTCTTCAATTTTGTTTTGCCAACTGCTCTTAGGTTGGTGGGTTCATCACAAGGGGCATACCCAGCCAGCATGGATCTTGTGATCCACCCGGATCGCACTTGGGAACCTGGAGACTCTACAGCACAGTCCCATAGTGCTGCTGTCCTTGGTAAGCATGGGCTTGGGTGTGCCACTGTGATGTAATGCAAAAACATGCAAAAAGACACAGCCTGGGTCAGTCTTGGTCTTTTGACATGTTGCCTTGATGTAGCTCTCCCCTCAGTCTCCCTCCCTTCCGGTAGGTCAGGACAGCAATTAGTGAGTTACTTCAGTCCCTCATCCCTTAGGTCCATTGCTGAATGGGCACATGTAAAGAGAAAAGGCAGAGGTAAGGCAGACTGCTGGCACTGAAGGAGGTCATGAGACCATAGTGGTATCAGCAGTCTGAGTGGGCAGCCGGCACAGCTATGGGACACTACAGATAACCAACATCTGGAGCCCCATGCCTGTCCTTGGCATATTAGTGGAGCGCGGTCCTTACCCTGCTTTTTTCTTTACATGTGCCCTGGCTGTGCACCCTTGTCAGTGTCCACCCAGGCTTTATTTCAGATAAGGTAGGACTGTCTTCTGCTGTTCTGGGAGTCACTGGAAGGGAGCAGCCAAAAACCTTACGCTGTCCCATCGCCAGTATTGTGTTGCTGGGTGCATCACAGGGGCATAGCCAGCCAGCATGGATCTTGTGACCCACCCGGATCGCACTTGGGAACCTGGAGACTCTACAGCACAGTCCCATAGTGCTGCTGTCCTCGGTAAGCATGGGCTTGGGTGTGCCACTGTGATGTACTGCAAAACATGCAAAAGACACAGCCTGGGTCAGTCTTGGTCTTTTGACATGTTGCCTTGATGTAGCTCTCCCTCAGTCTTCCTCCCTTCCGGTAGGTCAGGACAGCAATTAGTGAGTTACTTCAGTCCCTCATCCCTTAGGTCCATTGCTGAATGGGCACATGTACAGAGAAAAGGCAGAGGTAAGGCAGACTGCTGGCACTGAAGGAGGTCATGAGACCATAGTGGTATCAGCAGTCTGAGTGGGCAGCCGGCACAGCTATGGGACACTACAGATAACCAACATCTGGAGCCCCATGCCTGTCCTTGGCATATTAGTGGAGCGCGGTCCTTACCCTGCTTTTTCTCTTTACATGTGCCCTGGCTGTGCACCCTTGTCAGTGTCCACCCATGCTTTATTTCAGATGAGGTAAGACTGGAAGGGAAGATGTTCACTGGTTCAGAAGGGATGGCATTCACCTAACTGAGGAGGGCATTGCATTCTTCTTGACCAACCTCCACAATGGAGGAGAGCCCTGCATGATTGTGAGAAGAATGGAAAACACCCATGACCAAGCTGGACCAGTATAGTAAGTAAAACACTATTATGAAATGTGTTATGTAAAATTTATTTCTCTGAGCTTGGCAAATAACTGTTATGGAAATTATGATTTTTTTTTCATATTTTGGTAAATAACTTTGTAAGGGAGCATCTGAATGTGCCAAGTAATATCTCATTTTGAAGACAGTATTGCTGGTTCTAATATGGTAAATGAATTGTGACAGTATGTTTGACACGTGCAGATATCAAAGTTTGTTTGAGACTTATGGTTATGGAAATTATAATTTTTTTCATATTTTGGTAAATAACTTTGCAAGGGAGCATATGAATGTGCTAAGTAATACCTCATTTTGAAAAGATTATTTATAGTTCTAACATGGTAAAAGAATGGTACCTGTATGTTGTACTCGTAGGCAGATAACAGAGTTTGTTTCTGACTTAGGTTATGGAAATTATGATTTTTTTCATATTTTGGTAAATAACTTTGCAAGGGAGCATCTGAATGTGCCAAGTAATATCTCATTTTGAAGACAGTATTGCTGGTTCTAATATGGTAAAAGAATTGTGCCAGTATGTTTGACACATGTGCAGAAATCAAAGTTTGTTTGAGACTTATGGTTATGGAAATTATGATTTTTTTTCATATTTTGGTAAATAACTTTGCAAGGGAGCATCTGAATGTGCCAAGTAATATCTCATTTTGAAGACAGTATTGCTGGTTCTAATATGGTAAAAGAATTGTGCCAGTATGTTTGACACATGTGCAGAAATCAAAGTTTGAGACTTATGGTTATGGAAATTATGATTTTTTTTCATATTTTGGTAAATAACTTTGCAAGGGAGCATCTGAATGTGCCAAGTAATATCTCATTTTGAAGACAGTATTGCTGGTTCTAATATGGTAAATGAATTGTGACAGTATGTTTGACACATGTGCAGATATCAAAGTTTGTTTGAGACTTATGGTTATGGAAATTATAATTTTTTTCATATTTTGGTAAATAACTTTGCAAGGGAGCATATGAATGTGCTAAGTAATACCTCATTTTGAAAAGATTATTTATAGTTCTAACATGGTAAAAGAATGGTACCTGTATGTTGTACTCATAGGCAGATAACAGAGTTTGTTTCTGACTTAGGTTATGGAAATTATGATTTTTTTCATATTTTGGTAAATAACTTTGCAAGGGAGCATCTGAATGTGCCAAGTAATATCTCATTTTGAAGACAGTATTGCTGGTTCTAATATGGTAAAAGAATTGTGCCAGTATGTTTGACACATGTGCAGAAATCAAAGTTTGTTTGAGACTTATGGTTATGGAAATTATGATTTTTTTTCATATTTTGGTAAATAACTTTGCAAGGGAGCATCTGAATGTGCCAAGTAATATCTCATTTTGAAGACAGTATTGCTGGTTCTAATATGGTAAAAGAATTGTACCAGTATGTTTGACATGTGCAGAAATCAAAGTTTGTTTGAGACTTATGGTTATGGAAATTATGATTTTTTTTCATATTTTGGTAAATAACTTTGCAAGGGAGCATCTGAATGTGCCAAGTAATATCTCATTTTGAAGACAGCATTGCTGGTTCTAATATGGTAAAAGAATTGTGCCAGTATGTTTGACACATGTGCAGAAATCAAAGTTTGAGACTTATGGTTATGGAAATTATGATTTTTTTTCATATTTTGGTAAATAACTTTGCAAGGGAGCATCTGAATGTGCTAAGTCATACCTCATTTTCAAAAGATTATTTATAGTTCTAACATGGTAAAAGAATGGTACCTGTATGTTGTACTCATAGGCAGATATCAAAGTTTGTTTCTGACTTAGGTTATGGAAATTATGATTTTTTTCATATTTTGGTAAATAACTTTGCAAGGGAGCACCACATTGTGTGAAGTAATGCATCATTTTGAAGACAGTGTTACTCCTTACAACATGGTAAAAGAACTGTGTCTAGGCACTGTACACACGTACAGATATTACAGTTTGTTTAGTCTTGTACAAATATGAAAATTATACATTTACAATACTTCTCATTATTATGCCCATATCTTTGTAGGGAGCATGGTAATCACACAAATGATGCGTCATTTTGAAGCTGACATTCAGATGCACAACTTCTACACTGATATGTAGGCTCTGTCTGTTACAGGTGATGAGATATTATGCTTTGTTTATTTATCAATTATGAGAAATAATATACTAATCATATTTCTGTGAATATCTCATGAAAGGAGTGTCACACAGTTATGGTTAAAGTATCATTTTAAAGCTGACATTCATACTAACAAATTAAATTCAAATTGTATGGGTCTGCATGGTACATAGACCAAGATATTGTGCTTTGCTTTTCCAAAAAATTTAAAAAAATTGCACAATATCAGCATTCCTTGCCAAATATTTCATTATGACTTTGATATGCACTATCGACATTTACACTGTTGGAATGGTCAGTGTCTGCTGAACAACTTTCGCGTTTACACTTTTAGTGTAGCTCTTATATTTAAAGAGTTATGAGCATTTGTTTTCTGTATAGTATTACAAATGGATTTTCTGAAAATGAGCTCAGGCTGCTCTGTTGTTCCTATGGTGGAATTCAGCAGGCAGCTTTTCCTGAGCTGCTCTGGAGTGAATGAGTTAAGGATATCCACACCTCCAGGCTAGTTGCTCAGCATAATGCATCCGAGGTTATCCAAGTGCAACTAACTCTTGGCAAAACTGCAATCCAAATTGTAGCTTGCTACAGATTCCCCACCATGCCCCAGGATTCCCACTCCTCTTTTCTTGATGTACTGGAAAATAATAGGGTTCAACCAAACACCCTAATAATGGGCGACTTCAACTACCCCACCATTAACTGGGAAAACTAATCATGTACCAACTCCTTAGCACAACGCTTTCTGGAATTCATAAACTCCAATGCCCTAGATCAACTTATCCACAACCCCACCAGGGGAAACAATATCCTAGACCTAGTCATTACCAACATGAGTGACCGGTGTTCCACACCTGAAGTCAACTCCTCATTGGTCCAATCCGACCATAAGCTAATCACCCTTGATATCCACATCCCACCCCCGCCCCCCATTAAGGAAACCACAGTAAAAAATTTCTCCAAACCCAACTTCATGCTTCTTAAGACAGAAGTAGTGAACTTCATGACACCCAGGCAGATGGACAATACAGTTACAACTGCTGAATCCTACACAAATGCACTCTATAAGCACTTGCATGAGTGCATGGATCGTGCTATCCCAAACAGAACCAAGATGCTATCCTCCAAAAAAAGGAAGCCAATCTGGTGGTCCCCTGCCATAAACAAACTGTACAACAGAAGGAAGAAACTGTTGCAAAAGAGAGTAAAATCCCATGAGTGGAGGAGCTCCCTGGTCAGCCTCAGTAGGAAGGTGAGATCCCTTATAAGATCCTCCATAGCTAGCTACGAAAATAAAATTGCCACTAATTCCAAGGATAACCACAAAGCATTCTATAGCTATGTCAAGAATCTCATTGGCAACACCCAGATCTGCTCTGAGTTGAAGCACAAAGGCACGAAAATTACAGAACCAACTGATATTGCCAACATCCTGGCAGATAGGTTCAGTGCTAACTTTAACCCCCCCCCCTTAAAGGGCCCATATCTATACAGGAAGAATGCAGAGTCCCTGTAATCACAACTACGCAGGTGAAAGCTGCACTCTCTAAAGCCAAAAACGCAGCATCCACGGGACCGGACAACATCCCAGGCTGCGTTCTACACCAAATTCAGAATTAACTGGCTCCCCACTTAAGTACCATGTTCAATAGCAGCCTCGCATCAGGTTTTGTGCCTACTGAATGGCGCACAGCAACAGTTATCCCACTCCACAAAGGGGGAGCCACCACTGATCCTGGGAACTATAGACCTATTAGCCTGACGAGCCTGGTCTGCAAAGCCATGGAACGTATCATCATGGAACTCAAACAAAAACATTCGTAACCTCCAAACTCTGGCCCCCTGGAACGTATCATGGAACTCAAAAACAAAACATTCG